>NC_089746.1:1610000-1625000 GCF_040412425.1 Macrobrachium rosenbergii
TGAACATCCAGTGGCTTATTTTTCAAAGAAACTCTCAGAATGCCAAAGGAAATATTCTCTAACTAAGAAGGAGACCTTAGCTTTAGTACTCGCTGTTGAAGTTTACCTTACAAATAATTGTAACACAATAGTGGTAAAGTCTGATCACAATCCTTTGAAATTTTTGTTTCAATTTAAGCATAAGAATTTATGTTGGACTCGGTGGAGTTTGTATTTACAACAGTTTAATATAAAGGTAATTCACATTAAAGGTGTGGCTAATGTTGTAGCAGTTTATCATGTATTTAGTGTTCAACTTTAGCATTCAGTAAGAGATGTTTAAAGTGAGAAATATTAACTAACTAACTTTGCACTTATAACATTTGTGATATTAACTTAAGGTATTTAAATGTATCATATATATTTTTTGTGAGTACGACTGTAAGTCACAAGTTTTGCTTTTCCCTGTAAAAGTAAACTTTCTGTGGGGAGGTGTAGCAAGCGGAGCTATTGCTTGTTCAACTTTCAACGTGTGTTTTCTCTTTCCTTTGGATGTGGGTCTTGACGCAGGTGAGTTGCGAGCTAGGTGGCTAGTACCTGTGGGCAGTTACTGACTTGATGTCTCAAGAGCTTGGCCGTCTTTGCTTTTATTTTGGCATTACACTGGAGTTTCGATAATTACAACGTTAAAGGTGATCGTCTTCGATGCAGTGTGGTATGACTGTGATCTTCAAATGGTTTAAGGGAGACATGGCTGCAAGGTTGTAATAAGAGCTGGGCTTATGGACATTTCAAGAAGCACAGGTAGCGTTTTATGCTTTTATAATTGAAGACAGTAAGTTCGAAATGAGTGGGAAGACTGTCGTGACAGTTGATTACCGTTGGTACGTAGGTTTGTGCACACCTATGTGGATTTCTGCATGTGTTACTGTATGATATGCTGTAAATGCCCCCACCAAGACTAGTGTACTGACTGTCATTTGCTTTGCAAATATTTAGAGAACTCTCAGAAGGAGAAAGGACCATTTGTTCCTACTATGGAAGATACTGCAAACTGTTTTTGGAGATTCTTGAATTGACCCGAAGTTTCTTGAATTGACCCGAAGTTAAACATATTTTTCAAGACTTATAATTTTTCAGCAAGATATGCATCTGCATGGTTAGGATGTTGTCAAGAACCCATAAGTTGCCATCGTCACTTTAATATATATATATATCGTTTAGTATTCTTGTGATCATTAATTAAGTATTAGTACTTAAATTGTTAATAAATTCATTAATATTTAATCAGTTTTTATCCATAAGCCTTTGTTGTGCTGTATTGTCTATGGATCATTGAGTCTGGATATGTTTTGTATAAAGTACCTGGTTATGGGATAACAAGGCCCGTAACAAACCCCTTCTGTAAGGAATTGTTTGAGGAGTCTGTTGTGGCTCAACTTAACGAGCAAGCCCGCCAACAGAATTGTACAGTGTATGCTCTCCTGGGAAAAGGGAAATTCAGGAAACGAAAAACCCAAAATTTCCCTTTACCCAACCCAAAAAAGGGCTTGCTACGACCAAAAATCATGTAAGCCTTCAGTTACCCCCCAAAAGTTTTCCTCAAAAACAGGTAGGTGGTCAGAAAGGACAACTCCCTACAAAGGGACAACAACAGCAAGGACATCCTTTTCACAGGGTCCAAAGACACTCCTACAGGGGAAAAGGAAAGCCAATTCCTAGAATGCCTATCAAGGGCAAAGGCAGAGGAAGAGGTGGATCCCAACAGGAATTGTATAGTCGGGGATCGGCTTCGACGACACCACAGGAAATGGAAGTCTTCCCCTTGGGGACACAGCATTATTTTCAATGGGTTGGGGTGGAAATTCAGGATTCCTCTGAATGAAGACTGATCATCAACTTATCAACATTGAACATGCACATTGCCAAAATTTTCAGATGACTACCATTGCCTAAATACGTTCAATCATTACACAAGGGACCTGGACAGCTTCTATAGATCTGAAAGATGCACACTGGCACATCCCTATCACCGTTCCCTTCAACCACTTCATAGGGTTCCAGATAGGGAAGGATACATACAGGTTCAAAGTCGTGCTCTTTGGGCTAAACATTGCCCCTAGAATTTTTACAAAATTAGCAACGGTAGTTGTTCGAGAACTCAGATAGGAAAAAATACAACCAATAGCCTACCTAGGTGATTGGTTAATCTGGGGACCCACAAGAAAAGTGTTTGAGAAGTTTAAGAGCAGTGGTCAACAGACTCCAGTTAGAAGGTTTTCTAATAAATAAATTGAAAAAAATCATGCCTCACGCCCTGCAGGCATTTTCAGTGGCTGGGACTGTGTTGGGATACTCTTCACAGCCAGCTGTCTCTTGCCATCAATACTCAAAACAGAAGAAGGGAAGACTTCAAAACCTTCCTTGCAAAGCCCAGCGTTTCCAGACGGAAATTAGAACGTACGATGGGCCTGCTGCCGTTCACATCAGTAAGAGATCCAATACTCAGATTGCAACTAAAAAATTTGAACATTCTGGTTATTGCATGAAAGAAAAATGATGGGAGAGCAACCTCATCAAAATATTTAAAAAGTTGGGGAGATACTTAGGCCTTGGACCCAGAAGGAGTCTCTGGCAAAACAGGTCACCCTGACTCCTCCATCTGTATGAGTGACAATACATACAGATGCCTCATTGACAGGTTGGGGAGGACATTGGGAGGATCGTCAGGTGGCAGGGAGGTGGTCAGCTACTTTGAGGAAGTGTCATATCAATTTCTTGGAGCTGATGGCTGTCTTTTTGTCTCTCAAAAAACTCAAAACCTCCAAAAGACACATTTTTTTGGTTCTAGACAACATAACTGCAATGTCCTGCATCAAGAGGTCGGGATCACGTTCACCTCCTCTCAATATGGTAATGCTGACCATCTTTCGGATGGGGCAAGCAAGGAAGTGGCACTTGTCTGGAGTTCACCTCACAGGGTCTCTCAGTGTAATAGCAGACTCTCTATCAAGGAAAATGACAGCCTCAACAGAGTGGATGTTGGACAACCACTCTTTTCAAACAATATCCAACATGCTTCCACAACCGGAAGTGGACCTGTTTGCCTCATACGAGAATCACAAACTTCCAGTGTATGTGTATTTGAGCTTGGACAATCAAGCAACAGCAAGAGATGCCTTCCTACAAGACTGGAACAAATGGAAGACGATATACCTTTTTCCTCCATTGTCCCAGATTTCGAAGGTTTTGAGCAAGCTTCTAACCTTCACAGGAACAGCTTAATAGCCCCAAACTGGCCAAACAGGCACTGGTTCCTATTACTCCAACAACAGGTGAAGAGATCAGTTCCACTACCGTCTGCTGTTCTATCCCAGACAATAGGAAGGAAAGCCGTCTACACATCCTCCTTTCTGAGCTGAGACCTTTATGTGTAGATTTTTTAAATACTGTCTACTGTGAAAATTATTCACCCAACATTGCTAGGTACCTAGTGCAAAAACTACAGACATCATCTATCCAACAATACCAGTCCATATGGAAGATATGGTTAGATTATATCCATGCTGAGAGCCCCATTGAGATCTCTACAGAAACACTTTTAAATTTTCTCATGTACCTTTGTGAAGACAAACGCCTTGCTGTTACAACAATCATGGCATACAAGGCAGCATTAACAAAACCCTTCGTTTATGGATTCAGTATTGACTCTAGTATAGAAATTGTCACTTCCCTTCTCCAGTCTTTTGCACTACAAAGACCTGCTCTGGAAAAGCTTCCAATTACTTGGTCCTTGAAGAAGGTGTTTAGACTTCAGTCAACCCCTCAGTTCAGCTGACCCAATAAAACCACAACTCATATGCTGCTAATGACAATTTTCTTGATTGCTCTAGCATCAAAAAAGCTCATATTAGTGAACTGGGCTTTCTTAGATGGGGATGATACATCAAGCAAACAGCTGACGATCAGTTATTTTAGTCCCCTGGCCCATCATTCACGGCCAAGAATGAGAGTCCTTTAAGAAAGAAACCTATTTTGATAAGAAAACTCAACTTAGCAGACAAGACATTATGCCTGGTTCAAGCACTTAAGGTTTACCTAAAGGTCACGGCAAACATCCCAGAGGGATTGATTTTCCTAGCACAAACAAACCACTCTCTCTACAAGAGCCAAGAATAATTTTAGTGTCCCTCATTAAAAAGGCAAATCCACACTCGTTTCGTAGGGTACATGATATTAGGAAAGTATGTACAGTATGTCATTGGCCTTCTTCAGAAATGTCTCTTTCGAAGAAGTTTCCGAATGTACAGGGTGCTCATCAGAGACAATATTCTTAAAACAGTATTGCCACGAGCTCGAACAAATTCAACTACACTGTGTTTCAGCAGATGGTATGGTTAGTCCTGACCCCAAAGGTGCTACAGCAGAAAACCAGGGGTTTTCCTGATGGGTGGGTATGCTAACTATCGCTGGGCGAAAGTGTGACAATACTGCAACCAAACCCAGCATGTTAGGTAAGTCACTGTAGAACTACATCCTAAAACATAAGTTCGTGTTTAGTATTTTGTTCTTTGTTACCAAAACCTGAGGGGTATTTGAAACAAAGAATGGGGCTTGAAACTTGTGGCTTGACCTCAGACCAGAAATATTTTTTCTTTGGAGTGTTGGAATTAAAAACTTACTGCTAAGCCTTTTCGTCACTGGTCAATTTCTTTGTAAAGCTCTTTGAGGAAGAAACAAGCGACTAAGCTATCAAAAAACTGGTTTTGACATAGGAATAACCTATTTTTGGTAGTCACTGTTGAGTCCTCAAAACCCACCCACTTCCCTGATGAAAAGGCGAGGGATCATCCTGCATTGACCAACAGAAAGAAATGGCTTCCTTGGTCTCTTGCCAGTCTGTTTGTCGACAATATGGCAGACTGCACATGCGATATAATCACTTCCTCTTCTAGCAGGTTTAACAATGGAAATAACCTGGGTACAGCTTCACTGTAAGATAAAGAGAAAGAGCCTCTTATCTTTGAGTCTATTACATACTCCATCATGTGTTATAGTGTTTATCATTATGACACAATACCTGGCCAAGAGATGGACTAAAAGAGAATTCTTTGATATTAGTTTAGTCACCATGGAGCTCTGACAGACCCAAGGCAGGTAACTCCTTGAGGACTCAACAGCAACTACCTAAATTAGGTTTTTCCTAAGTCAAAACCTGTTTTTGTATAAGAAAGTTGCTGTATAAAATATATTACTGGTGATAAAACCATGGTAGGCTGTGGGTAAACACAGGTAGGCTACTCACCTACTGATTTGTGTCATTTACGAGAGAGAGAGAGAGAGAGAGAGATGGGGTTTCATTGTTTTCAAAGTATTTATGAAGTATATTTTGTTACAAATACGGAGGAAAAAGATAGATAATTGCCTTCTGCATAAAGTTTTCAGTTTAAAGTGTGACGATTGTTGCTTATAAGCATATTGAGTGTTTACAGTTAAGCAGTATTGACAAGGTTAGGTGAGGAAGGGTACAGAGTTGCCTTTGAACACCCCTAGGTTCTTTTACTTGCCCTTATCCAATGGGCCCGCGGCTCTATTATTCGGGGTAATCGGTAGATTACTGTGCACAATTACCTCCTCAGTAACTTGCCCTAAGATATATTCCTCTTCCTTAACTGTGATTTACTGCTCATGGTGTGTGCTCAACAGTTATACTACTTACGCAACTTTGACACATTCCAAGCAACACTGCCTGCCAGGTGTGTGAAACAGCTACAAATGGTTACATAAGTGTCTTACCTGTAATGGTGACACACACCTATGGACGCTCTTGTGCCTTGCCTGTGACTATGTTGCTTGCTGTGTGCATGACATACCTCTACCCACTTACATGACTGTTATCATGGGATGTGACTTCTGTGGCTATGGAGGAGTATTAATGGAAACAAAAATTTTCCTTTAATAGGCACATGTTATGTGGACGCCCAATCTGGTACTGCCTGGCTCTGTCTGCACTGTCGATGTCGCATGCCATCCTTTATAGCCATACATGGTCTTTGATGAAACATTCTGGCCAGTTTGATACCATATGATGCAAGATTTCGTTGCTAGTCTAACAGAAGTTTACAGTCTGGCATGGTCGCATGATTGGTTTTTGATTAGCCAGTCAGCAAGTGGAAATTGCAAGAGTCTCCATGCAGGTATTAGGAAACAAAAATCACCTAAGGTACCACCATTAGCCCCACCTATTGAGGGGTATATAAGCTCCCATAGTATCGCCCTAGAGGAGGAAGAGGGAGAGGGAAAGAGAGGAGAAGAACTCCCTCTTCAGACATTTTGCTGTGTCTAGACTTAGTAAGACAGATTGCCCTTTAGTATGTAGCATCAGGAAACTTCGATTGCTGTCCCACCTTGGAAAATCTACCTGGGTCTTCTGCGGATCAGCTGCCTGGAAGGATAATTCACAAACTATGTATAACTTTGTGTATAGTTCTAACTAGTTCACCATTGCCCCTATTTTCACCTTCTTTGCTTTCTTTTTATTACCAAGTGTAAGGTCAAGTGAATGTAGCATTTCCTTTTTTTTTTTTTACTAATGCTGTAAATAAATACAGTATATTGTTGTGTGTTTCTTTTTTATATTCTTTATCGTGCTTCCAGTTGTTGGTGCAGAACTCCTCTTGTTAAGTAAAATTAGAAAGAACCTGATGAATCAAGTCCAAATTGTCAGTTCTCTCTAATTGTACTCAATAAAAGGAGTTCTGCACCAACAATTGGAAGCAGTGTATTTATTTACAATATCATAAACAGAAAAAAAGGAAATGCTATATTCACTCGATCTTAGACACCATAATACTACGAAAACAAAGTAGGTGATGTAAGGCTTAGTGCCTGTTTTGTCTGTGGAACAATTGTTCCCTTGTTGAGGGTGCACTCCTTCTCCCGGTGGGGTTTATTTTTTGGTATACAGAGTTTACGTCTGTTGTCTTCGCTTTGGTAGCGACAGTCAAGTCTGGGTAATCATCGAGTCAGGGTCCAGAAAGCATAGCAACATGGACAGGTAGTTGTTACCTGTTGGCCCCTACAGTTTTGAGGATGTGGAGTTCGACTTTGAGTACGAGGATGAGTTGATGACTAACCTTAGTCATCTGTGGAGAGGAGGCATTCCTCTGGGACAGCAATTTGGCTGTCGCATCGACTCTGCATGAACGTCTGTGTTTCATGGAGATGTTCCTGTTTGCTGTCATGGGGCGGGTTTGACGACTTCACGGCAGTTGTTTGGTGGTCATCCTCGATGACCTTTGATGGTCATCCTCTGTGACCCTTGTTTAGTGGTCTTGACATCTCTGGGTAGATGTTTATGTATTATCTGTAGGAGGCTTGTTAATTATCATTACAGATGTTTATGTATTATCTGTAGGAGGCTTGTTAATTATCATTACAGATGTTTATTTTATCTGTAATTATCATTACAGATGAATCTGTGGTATTTTATGATAATTTCAGGGTTATATTTATTATTTGTTATTGTTATTTGCTGCTTTAATGATTGATCTGTTATTTGTGTACTTTTGGTTATACCATTATTTATGTTAATTGATGTTAATTGTAATCATTATGCTGTGTGAAATGTTTGTGTTTTCTTGATGTAGCATGAGTATTTACTTTGATTTGATGTTTTGACGGTAATGTTTTATTTTTAACTGATTTTGCTACATCTTTGTTTTTTGACTGGCTCTTTGGTTGTTTGATGTTGCATATTTATTTATTGACTTACGCCAGACTTGACTCACTTGTAAATATGTATATTACGTAATGTTAATAAATTAGTATTAAGGTTATTTTTGCTCGTTTTGTTGTTCCCCTTTCCCCGTGGCTGTTTCGGCTTCTGCCAGTCTTTCCAGTCCATCTCTCTGTAACTGATGATAGAACCTGATGAACCAGGATGTGGTTCATAACTGTGAAGATAGGGGGAATGGTGTGTCAAGTAGACCTGTACATACAGTTATGCATGACTTGTGAATTATCCACTAGGTAAGGCAATTGACAGCTGATCCATAGAAGACCCAGATGGTTTCATCCAAGGTGGGACAGCAATCAAAGCTTCCTAATATTACTTAGATAAAGGCAATCTTGCCTACTAAGCCTAGACACACCTAAAACCCTGGGTCTCTCGCCTAAAGGTAAAGTTCGTATTCTCTCTCTCTTTCTCTTAAGGTGATTGTTGTTTCCTTACACTGATATGGAGATTCTTGCAATTTCCGCCTGCTGACTGGCTTATCCAAAACTGCTCATCCGAGCATGCCAGACAAGACTAGCAACGAAATCTTGCATTATCAGGTGTCAAATTTTATGGTTTTATGGAGACCACAGGGGTCATGTAGGGACGACATGTGACATCAATGGCACCAATGGACCCAAGACAACACTTGACTGGATGTCCACATAACAAGTGCTTATTGAAAGAAAATTTTCATTTTCATTAACACCCCTCTTTAGCCACTAAAGTTACTACCCATGATGCTGTCTTTCCTGTATGGATCAAATGTGTCCCACTTCTTACCTCTGACTTCCTTCTGACTATTAACTGTAATTCATTGTTGTGAAATGGTTGGCCTTATGCATTTGCTTCACTTGCAGCTGGTGACTCATTCATTGTTAATACTGGCCGTAAGGTGCATTTCAATACCCACGCTCAAGTCTCATTTACTGTTATTAATAGCAGTGATGTGAGCTACTACTCACACTTGGTACTCATTAATTATTATTACTGGAATAATAATAAAGAGTAATACAGCACTACATGTTGCACCCAAACAATTGGTCAATGTCAAGACATTATTAAGGCCTTTGGGTCAAGCCTGTGTATGATTACACACATTAATGTACTTGTTGGTCAGCAGCTTCCTTGAGAGATACGATGCTGAGAACATTTCTTGAGGAATCCCTCAGCCTAAGTTTTTCAAGAACTTCTGGATGACTTATCATGATTTTGCATTTATTTTTGGCATCTTTAATGTGGAAACTGACACGGAAATGGGTGCTGCTTCTATTGGAACTGATGGAGGCCCAACAGCAGTATAAAACTTTCTCTTCCTGAACAATTGGCAGGCATGCTCTGCCTCCCCAGCTAGGGTTCAACACCTTTAAACTGGGCATGGCATCAAACCTAGTTGTGACTGCTACCTTTTACCCCTCACTTGCCCCCAAGAAATGGGCATCTGCAACATGTGAGCCTGGAGTTAGGAGAAGTCTCAATAATTGACACAGCCTTAGGGGCATCATTTAGGGGTTGGGGCAACTGCCCCCAAGACTCAAGTTGCCCCCCCCAAGCCTCAAGTTGCCCCCCTCACCCCAACAAGCCCCAAGAAATAACAGCAGCTGGTTTTCCATTATTCCTACTGAAATTCAAATGTGTCATCACATTAAGTTATAACTGTCTATCTATGTATCTATTTTATGTGCTTCAAAAAGCACATAAAATAGCTCAAAATCAAAAACTCCCAGGTGATTAGGCTCGCCGCCGCCAAACCGCCTTCGCCCCCATCAAAAATCTGAAATGACGCCCCTGTTGATTCTATCGAAACTTGTACCCTGTGAACAGCAATGCTCTCATACTCCTCTGATGTTTAAAGAGAGCAACTAGTATCTGCAACCCAAAGGCACAGATCTGGACTAGTGCAGCAAGTTGAAAGCTGACACAAGGAACATGCAAAGTCCAGAGAGGGGTGACAAATATGCCATCATTTCAGAAGGACACTGAGGCATTCTTGCTGCCTTTGTTTCTAATCTTTGACATTGGATTTTGCTTCTATGGATCAAGCGTCTTGGGAGAATTTGGGCGAACTATACATGACCCCTCAGCTTCAACAATACTTGTGAAAGACTCTTCACTTGTTCTGTCAAGTATTTCATACATGCAATCATGTTGAATTTCCAAGACTTGCAGTATCCACAATCAAATCCCCATCATTCTGGAACCACATTACCTTAATTTCTTCATGTTTGACAATGAAGCAGGACCTGCCTCATAGCCAGTGAGGTTGCAAAGAGCCATTTCTTCTTGGTAGGTACAGGTACCGTGGGAGGGCATGTTGCTCTGTTAGCTTCAGGAGCCTGAAGATGTAAAACCTCTATCCACTCTCCTGGCCCCAACTATGATTAGTTTTCCTCCTGTCAAAGTCAGTACATTAAGGGCACCTCAGTTACCTTATTAAATATCTTGGAATGTCAAATTACTGAATATATAAAGAATGATAATCCTTTAATTAGGATGAAGCAAACTTAGGGGAGGTTTTGCACTAGTCTCATCCTCTTCCTTTGAGGCATGTCATTTCAAGAACACAGCTCAATGGTTACTGGCATCTAGCTTTGTTTGTGGGGTCTTTTATAACTTTTTCCTTTCGACCAAGTCATTTGAAAAAATTTACAAATGTAATACAAGGTTCTAGTTCTACTCTTGACTCTAAGGATGTGCTGACCATCAAAGTGGGCTAACGTAACTCAGTGGGTTTGTATTGAAAAACAGAAATAAACTTGTATTTGAATACATACATGTTTCAGCACCACGATATTCAGGCAAAAATTTATGGATAAAAATTCTTTACTGCTAGAAAATCAAATTTTAAACATACTTGATTACCCTACGAAGCTACTTACACATACAATTGGGTAACAGCTCAACCAGTGGTAATGTTGAGCCATAAATCTACCACTGAATCACCTACCAAAATAGAAGGTTTTTCGTGCCATAACAAGAGTGAAAACTAAAGAGGTTATGCAGAAAGAAAATCAATGCAGTATTGTACAAAATATATAAAAAATACGCAAAGAATACTCTCGGTTCTGAAAAGAGATTTACTCACTAGCAAACATGGAAAAAATATGTAAACAAAACAAATTCAGTTGCGTAATATGTTAAATAGTACACTAAAAAAAAAAAACAGAAAATGCTGCTGTGAGCAACAATGACTGCAACAGTAGACAAAAATTCTCTTGAAAGCTAAATTCATTGCGTAGCTGATGACTTGCAGAATACAGTAATGACTCAGTTCCCCACTACACTACATATATAAACAGGCAATAACTAAAATCACTTATAATAGACACTTTAAAGGCATAAAAAAATTAATAATAAAAGGAAACCTGAAAAGCTCCACAACCAAGGATAAAAGTGAACAGTGAGGGAGGCAGGTGAAGTGAGAGATTTCCCTAAGCAATAGGGAAAGCTTTGCTGATTATGATGTGACTTTTTATTCAGTTTATCGAAACTCTGCAACTGTTAGGGTATATGTAAAATAAGAGATTTGTTTAATTTTATGTACATAAATCAAATTTATCACAAATATATAAATTAAATACCTTACAATTTAAATCTATCACAAATGTACAAGTCACGCATTTTACCACTACAATACTAAAACCCTTAAAAACAACATAGATACTCATCAACTGCAAATAACACAGATCCCTCTTAACTTCTTTTACAGCATCTTCAGAAAAATCACACTGAAAGTATACGTATTTCACAACACCTTATCATTGTCATCATTCTACATAATCTTTGCAGAACATTTAGACCATGTTATTCTACTTAAAACTGCCATAACCATAAAAGTTGCTCCCACCATCATACTTATCCTTGACTCCAACAAAACACAAACACATACCTTACACTTATGTCACTTTTGATTTATATATGATTCTGATTATTTGGTCTTACCTACAAATGAAAGCTCTCATTTTCAAATTTAAAAAATATCATTTAATGCTGCAGGAAAGTAAGGTATGGCTAGTAGATTCCTGCAATTTAACTCAAGATAATGATATTAATGGCACATACTTCAGAGCTTCCTCTCTACCAGTGCAGTAATTTTAGTCTCTTCTCTGGATGTCACCAGCCTCTGTAGGTCTTCTATTATTTAGATAAAAATGCTGGTTTTCTTTTTTCCTACAACAGTACTTGTGACTTAGGTTGTCATAAAAAATATCCATTTTGACAATTTCCAAACGTTAATTTTCTGCGGGGAACATTAGTGCCATCATTTTCAGTGCTTTTGCTTATAGAATTAGCTTGCTGATTTCCTTGTAAAGCTTTAACGTCCAAATCCTGTTGATGTGCCACGCTTTCATGTTGCTCGTTAGCAGTTATATATACCTCATCTCCATCACTAACCCTACGCTAAGGAGTTGATTGCTTTGATGTGTCCTCTCAACTATTCCTATTGTAAGCATCTCCTTCCACTTGACCCTTCTCCAAACCCTTCACTTTATCACTCCACCTAGTCCTCTGCCTCCTTGACCTTCTAACCCTAACAGGCTTTATCCCCAAATTCCTTCCTCCTCACTTACCCTTGCCACGTCCAAAACATCTCAATCTCGACTTTTATCAGTAATCTTTGCCACTCCAAATTTCTTCATTTGCCAGCCTCTTATGCAGCAAAATCCTCCAAAATCCACTTCAGCATTCTCATTTCTGTTCACTCCAGCTTCTGTTCCTCCTTCCTTCTTAATCTGCATGATTCTGAACCATACATTCAGTGGTCTGATTACAGTGTCTCTCCAAACAGATTCCATGTTACATTAAGGCAGTTACCTTCACGAGACATTATGAGGAAGCACATTGCATTGTATCCACCCGGCAGGACCTGATCACCACAGATATCACCAGTGCACAGGACAGCTGTGGTCTGAGTTTCCTTGAAGCACTACATATACGGAAAGATAAACTACCCTTGAACACCATTCAAGACCCTTTCATATCGCCTGTGAATACAAGAAAACCTCCTATGTAAGTGACCACGCCCTGCCAACGAGATGTTCCTGTATAACGTGTCTTTGGGATTCTTCAAGCTGCATGCCAGTGCTAAGAACATCAGTGTTGCTACGATAATGAACCCTAGACAATAGCAGCCCATTTTCTAACTCATGCAGGCCATACACCAGCCAATTTGTGATGAGCAACAAACATGTTAACATCCTTATCAGCTAGTTCTCCCTGACAGCCTTCCTGGGAAATCTGACACCACCACATACATAGTTACCAAACACTGGCCTTATCTTGATTCAAGTTCATTAGCCAATGCCAAACTGATTATGCCATACTGAAATATAGCAAAACATAAACAAATCACATTTGCATGATTCTTGCTCATAGCAATCTCTGAATTTTCCCACAACGATAATTTCTCATAATATGTCTTTACCCTTCAATGGGTAATACGAAGGTTGGGGAGGCTTATTTCATTAATTTGATCCCTGGGAAAAGTGCAAAATAAAACTGAAAAAACTACAATACTAACTGAACTCTCCTAATGCGCACATTATCATTTTTATTGTTATCCGTACTATTTACTACAGTAGCCAATCTACAGGAAACATGGGTCGATCAAATTTGATGACACTTTGCACTGTAATTCCTGTTTAATTAAGTGTGACATGGCAGCTATTTTGGATGTTGCTGAAAACCTAAAAAGATATTGTTCTTCCGAACAGTTGATGGAAAACATACTTTGCATGTTACCACCTACATCTCTGGGAAGTGAAAGTTGTTCCTTTGGAGTCAGTGCGTATGCAAAGTAGACTGTAGTAACGTGACTTAATGTATATAAAAATATTTATAACTATTTGATCATTTGACAAAGATTGGATGATCAGTGTTGGATGTCTCAAAACCAGTCTCTAGCCCTGTCTCAAGCCAGGGCCCTCGAAATGTAGTCACCCTGACTCCAACTTGCTTGAATACTTAGACCAAGGTTTGTGTCTGTATTTTCTGGATAACTGAATGTTAATGAATAAGAATGAATGCGCCTGGAGGACACTAATGTGAGAAGCTTTCAATTGTCACAGTTTGCATCTTCATCTGTTGTATGAAGGTGAAAACATGTAACTTTATCATATCCACTTTATGGATTTTAATTTTGCAAGGAAAAAAATGTTACATAAGTCCATTACGGGAAACACAGGTCCGTCTGTTATCATTCTTCATTCAATAATGTGTTTTTCTCTATAGTACATTCGGATTGTGTTTAGTTTTTATTATGAGCTTAAATTCCCCATTATTTTGTGTAGTCAACTAACACTTGCATATGAGTACCGAAAGCAATAATTACAAATTCCATTTGGATCTAACAGCCGTGATAGATATAAACACCCACTGTGTTGTTAATGCATGTTATGAAGGCATTCTCTACTGTAAAAATGACGTGTGTGGCCCACCAGAGACCAACAACAAGGTGAATTTTCTCTTCCATGCGTCATCTGACGAGAGGAACAATGGCTCGAAGGAAAACAACTTCTTTCATACGATTTTTATACATATTTCTCTGTAACCATTATTGTCACAGTTCATTTATGATCACCATTACTTGCTTTGCTATGCAAGCGCTTCGATTATGTACTCGTAATGTTCAACTGAATCTCCTGTGTCAAATTGTATGTATGTTTCTGTCTGTGAAGACGTCTCTTTGATTTTGCATCAAATCACGTCATGCATTACGTTCTTTAATGTATCGAGTTTCTCATGTAAACGTTCACATGTAGAATTTTCTGGCTTTTCCGTTGATATGTATTGCATCATTGTACGTTTATTATGTCTCTTAAAATTGCCATTTGTTTGTCTGTCAACAAACAAACACAGATGCCTGAAACCTAATCCCTGTTTCGATCTGTCAGAGAGTAGTAACTACATTGCCGCTCTCACCAGCCAATAACTTCTGTGAAGATTCTTCGCATAAATCAGTAAGGAACCAGTAATAAACTAGACAACACCCAGCCAGCATGTCATTCAGTACCTTCCTTACATTACAACCAGTCTGGCCATTTTGTTGGTGTACCTCTACAAAAAACTCATATTTTCCCAGTCTATTTTGTGGTCTTTTTCCCAACAATGTTTGGCAACTGCCGACATCTGATTATAATGTCTTATGTTCTACATGTGTTGTTTAATTTGCTTTTTACTGGATTTGCCAGTTTTGCCACAGTATCCATCGTCAGTCTAGACACACTGCCATATATACCCCCCCT
>NC_089746.1:1630000-1640000 GCF_040412425.1 Macrobrachium rosenbergii
TGGGAGCCATATAAGTTAAGGAACCCAAAAACGACAAAATAAACCAAATTGTTCACAGAGAATTCAAGTGTGGGTGACTTTCAAACCCAAAGTGACCTAAGCCTACTTGTCTTCTGCTCTCTCCTTGCGGAACCTAAGCGCCTGACTTATATAGGTTTGAACAAGAACTTAATAGTCTGGAATGCGCATCATGAACTGGGACAATTCTTGCAATGAAACTTCAGTCATAAACTGGATTATTCTTAATGAGAGGCATTCGTACACCAAGGTTCCTTTGTATTTTGTAATCAATAGAGATATGCATGCACTAATAATTTCATCCATAGTTACTCCTATTATAAGACATTACAAATTTCACCACTGAGAACAACATTTCACTTGAATACTTAGATGAAAAAATTAATATAAATGCTTTTACAAGATTATTTAAAACACAAAGTTTTCTGGAATAGTATTCCAAGTCCCTATCCCATCATTTCTGCATTTTTCTCTGTTATCTTGGACTGCAATCGATCCTTTTAATAATCACCAAGTCATCTCTAAAGGTCAACGAATTTCTGTCTCCCATAAAATCTTAATGAATTGAATTTTGCAGTTATTTCTAATTCTATGAACTTACCAAATCTTATGGCAAACTGCTACAGTTGATTCAGTGATGTTTGAAAAAACTACTGATTACATTTTTGTCATCTTTTGAGAGTTTATTGATTTGTGTCTTTAGGTATGGGCAATATCTAAATCACTGTCTACAGCCCTCTCAAAAACTCCTAGTTTCACTTTGAATACCCTTATGTAATTAAACATAGCAACCAACGTCTTACCAGAGCCTTGAAATTTAGTTATTCTGTTGAGGTGAGCCTTTGGTTTTGAGTGCTACAAAGAAGACATTAGTGTGTGACTTTTGGCTCTCATGTCAAGGGTTGTCCACTCTGCCCTAAGGCATTTTTAACCATACTACAAACAATGAAACAAAACAGCAAAAAAATTCTCTGTTTTACATACAATAACTAAAATTAAGGGAATATAAAAACCATTTTACTGCATACAAAGATCATTAATTTGAAGGTCTTCAAGTGAGGAAGAGCTGTCTAATTCTATAGCTCGTTATAATACTATTAGGACACCATTTAAGCATATGTGATTTTTCCCCTAGGTGCAAAAAACAAAAACAAAAAAATTATTCTTGCTGGCCAGTTTTAACAGAATATTTACATTGATTGCCTGTGACAATTAATTCCTTACCTGTGTGGCCCAAACAAAATTATTCAAATTGTACAAACAACATTACTAATCCAACAAGGACAATTTCTTTGTAAACATGTTTAGTGTCATTAAATAAAAATATTGCATTTACACTACATATTTTCAACATTATTTGATGGACACAAAACCACTGAAATGAGGCACATGACTTTGTTCTTAGGTAATTCTATCTTGTTGTCATTTGTTATAAAATGTCTTCACAGTTTCATGGCAACAAGTGTCCAAGATGATAATTTGATGATTGTACCTAAAGACACAGATGTAAATAACATTTTGGAAGAATTGAATGAACGAGTCCAGTCCATCAAATTCACACTAAAATAGTAAAAGATGGGTGCTTGCCTTTATACACATTGTTATTAGACGCGATCACTTCCAAGTGTATATTAATATATATAAAAATAGAAAAGCAATGAATAGTGTGATGTATTGCTGTTATTTTTTCTGGACTTCATATTAATATAAAAATCTCTGTATTCTCTTCAGTTCTGAATTCCCATATAATGAACTACAGAACATCAAGTAAACAGGTAAGGACTTATGTTATCCAGCTCACACCCTATGTACTTGCTAGTACAATGAACCTGTAAAATCATTTTAAAATATATAAAAGTGACAGGAAACCATAATTACCTAAGAACCTCCTTTGCTGGCCTTACTTCATCGGGCCCCAGTTTACCAAATCAATACTGAAAGTATTAAGTGTAAATGTAACCTTCTCGTATACCAGCACTGTAAAAATTTTATTTTAAGAAATTGTCCTCACCAGGGTAACCATCTTTGTTTACAAAATCCTATGTGTAGACTGTGACTGACTAATTGGGCCAAAAAAATGAGGAGTAAAATGTCAGAATAAATCAAGATAGATTAGAACTAGCCAAGAGAACAATGCTCTTTTGTGCAACCGGGTGAAAAATCACATAGGATTGACTGGTCACTAGTAGTGCAGTAACAAGTTGTAAAAATCTTGTTTACAAAAATCTTTATATGTATATAGTGTGTATAAATATACTCGTATAAGAGTGTGTGTTGTGTGTTTGTATAGAGGTTCTAGATATTAGGTTATACACGTTTTCCCATAGACTACTAAATCTTGTGACAGTGATGTCATTCTATGTATGGCATCAGATACATATTTCTGTCATATTCCAAAACACCATTTTCCTGCATATCCCAGCATATTAAGTATATATATCTGTATGCTATATGTGTATATATATCTATATTTTTGTATGTATATATATATATATATATATATATATATATATACAGTGTGTGTGTGTATATAATCACCATGGCTTCTTATTATTTAGTTTCTGCCCAACCAACATAAATTCACTTTGATTGCATTTAGTTTTAGTTGCTTAAATATCATCCATTCCTTGACAATGTTAAGAGCACTATTCAGTTTCTCATTTGTATCTCCGATGTCATGTATGGAGAAATAAAACTGGGAGCAGTTTGCATATAGCTTGAACTTTACCCCATGTCTCTATAGTACATTTCACAGTCTAGTCATATATATATACACAACAGGATTGGACCCGAGAGACTTCTTTGTCAACTCTCTTCTTAATATTTCATAAACTGAATATGAGTTTTCAATCTGTAAACAGGTAGTATTCGAAATACCTAATGCCTTCATCAACAATCCCAGCAAACCTTAAATCATTTAGAATTATTTCGTTCACAAATGTACCGAGTAAAACCAGGATACAATACTAGCCTGCATCCATTACTTCCAATTGATCATTTACAACAGAGCATAAAGTAGTCTCTGTAGAATAAAACTGTCTCTAAGCTGAATGACCATTTGGTGAAGCATTTACCTGCATCAGGTAAATAATTATTTGATCAAGCATCACATATTCTAGCATTTTGGACACGATGGTCAATTTGAAACAGATTTGCATGAACTTCAGTTTTGACAGTTATACATATCTTTCAAAACTTGGTTTATTTAAAGCTATACTCTCAGATATAGGGAACTCGTACACAGAAATACTGGCATTTATAACTTAAACCATTATATCTGTAAGGCATGAAAAAATTTTCATTCCCACAAATTCAGAATTGACACCTGATTAATAGCATGGTTTTGTTTTCTGTGCTTTTTTTTTTAGTTATCATGTTTTACACTATCATATCTCGACAGTCTTTCACAGGTTTCAGGTTCAGTTCGGCGTTTCGGCAAGTGAAAATTATATATTCTCAATTATTCTCATCCAAAATTCAAGAAACTATCATCCAGCTCTAGATGACTGAAACCATCAGAGCCTTTTTCCCTTATAGCATTACCAGTTAAACCATCAAAAAAATCTATATAATTCATTTATATCCATTGACCATTATTGCAGTTCATTTTTTCACTTCACTTTTGTTGATCATTTAAAAGTACATAACCTTGCAACTTGTATTGAAGTCCATGGCATTATTTCCAGAGATTATTCACAGTTGTTTCCATTTACTTCTTAATAGTGACAGGATTATATTTCCTCTATTATCGGCAGTGGTGTCTCCAGGAATAGAATACAAACTGACATAGACAGTTTCTGTTATAGCATGCGGACTTACAGCTAGGCCTAAGGTGTAAAATATGACATCGCTGGAAGGTCTCATTCTCTCCATGGTAGTCTGTGCAGCAGCAAGGGCATTTCTGGTGCTCCTAGGACATGCCCAATGCCACAACATGCGACAAAGGGCATGAGCAAGGGCGTGATATTTGTCTCTGTCCGACAGTTGTGATTTGCTCAATTCTCCCTTTGGATTCTCACAGATGTCTTGCAGTTTCCTATGAATGTTTAATGCAGGCCATTGTTGATATAATATTTGCAGCTTCCACTATTCGACACGGTCTCTGCGTCTTTAATAATTCTTGGTTTACCGCTGTGAGCACCTACATACTGTTGGAATATTGCCCCTTGGTTGTGGTGAGCTTGCACTTGGCTGCATAGTAGTGGAAGTCATATATACCTGGTATATACAGGCAGTCCCTGGTTATCAGCTGGGCTTCCGTTCCCAATGGTGACGATAACCGAAAATTGGCGATAATAGCACTGATCCCCGGTCATCGGTGCTGATATCTGGTTATGGGTATCGCTGTTAAGTGGGGATCAGCACTGATAACCAGGGATCGGCACCGAAAATCCAGTTATCGTTATTGCTAGGCAAGCCCTGTATAACCGGATCCCGGTCATCGATATATATATATATATATATATATATATATATATATATATATATATATATATATATATATATATATATATATATATATATATATATATATATATATATAATATATATATATATATATATATATATATATATATATATATATGTATGTATATATATATATATATATATATATATATATATATATATATATATATATATATATATATATATATATATATATATATATATATATATATATATATATATATATATATCACCAGGTGTTTGAAATTTGAGTGCCCCCTCCACAGAACAAATGGAAAGTTATGAAGTTTTCTGCAATAGCCTATCTCCAAGTACATTATTTTAAGTTTCTATTAAGGTATTTTCAGACTTGAGTTATCAGCTGAAATCAGATGGATTGACTGAATCGGGGCTATAACCTTCAGAGAAGCCAGGACGCTTCCTTCATTTCATGTTCCTGGATAGTAAATACATTAAAACAGATGAATCAGTTAAAAGAAACTGGAACAAAAATCCATATGATGTCAAAAATGGTGAGAATCTTGGAAGGCCTGATCAAAAGACATCATAGCTGAAAAACAAAAAAGGGAAAGAAGAGAAGTTATAGTGCTGTATATCGTGAGTTGAAAAAATCTGGTATCAAGCCATTTCATGTTATCAGCAGGCCCATCATAACTCAGCAACAGAGTGAATAGCGTGCATGGTTTTGTGGTTCATTTCTTAAAGATTGGGATGAAGCTGACTTTCTCCATGTTGCCGCATCAGATGAATTCTTCATTTACAGTCAGGAAGCCAAATCATAAAAATGACATCATTTGGGCTGCAAAGTTGGATGATATCAGCGTTGATGTGCGCTATCGCCAAGTTGTGAAATTTCCTGAATGTTTGGGAATTTTTCTCTGTTTTACAGCCAATGGTTAATGTGGTTCATCAAAGAAAAAGGAGTCATGGAATGGCAAATACTTCAGAGAAACTGTGCTTACTGGTGGAGTATTTCCTTTCCTCAAAGATCCTGAAAATGTGATATCTGTTGAAGAAGTCACATTTTTGCATGATAAGGCACCATGTTTCAAGGCTCTTCAGACACAGAAGCTGCTTCGAAACAATGGTATCGATTATTCCTCATCAAGTGAATTTCCAGGTAGCTCCCCTGACCTTAATGTGTATGAAAACATTGGTAGTATCTTAAAGGATGGTGTTGAAGCACACACAGTGAACTATGATGGTATACCAATGACCTGCAAAGATGACCAAGAATGGAGTTTGAGCAGGCTGTGGTACAGGCAGAGATGGAGGCCACACAAAATATTAAATACTCAGAGAGACACTTAAATAAATACCTGTTCTGAATTACTTTTGTTTTTGTCCATATCAATTTTAGTTTATGCTGTAGAGGGGGGGCTCTGATTTCAAACACCCTGTATATATGTACATATACATATATACATGTATATATGCTGTACATATATGTGTATGTGTATATATATATATATATATATATATATATATATATATATATATATATATATATATATATATATATATATATATATATATAATGTCTTTGATGACTTTGGATGAACTGTGTGCTAGCCTGTCAGTGATACTTCTGCTGCAGGTGCATTTGTGTTGACACTGGAGTTTTGCACAGTTAGATACAGAGAGCTATTTGAGCATGATTTAAGTCCATGGAGACAGCGTGATTGATCATTGAACTGGGGTCGTTACACTTCCAAAAGAAACGGATTAAGTGAATGTGTGTGTGTGTGTGTTGCACTCACGAATGGTATATTATCAGGGGGATAGACTCTTGCAGAGGGACTTCATTTTGAGACTGGTCTGATTTGATTAGTGGTGTAGTGTTGAAGGACGCCACTGGAAAATCTGTTATTTGTTGCCATAGAAAGTGATTACCATAACTCATGAACACTTAAATCTTTTTCAGATATTTGGTGGAAAGACCTAGTTGTGCTGCAGTGAAATTAGCAGTGCCTCCATTATGCAGTGACCTGTTCTATTTTCCATTGTGCATTTTTCTGTTTTGAATATGAATGTCTTGTAACACCATTTCAGGTTTTAATATATTGATATGTTTCTTTCAACAGGAATTCTGGGTTCATCTTGTGAGGACGAATATTTTGGAAGTGGTGTCGTTCTTTACATACTATATGACATTTATTGTGGTCTAGAATAACTGTGACCTTATTACTTTGTTTGGTGGCCAGGGTGTTAGTCACTAGTATTAGCTAGTTTAGAATCATTAACCTGAATGTTTGTGAATCAGAATTTCCTCTAGTGACGTTTTCCATTTGTAGGGGGTGGAATTCACTCCATTTCATGAGCGTATCTTTTGCCGAATCACTTTCGTTAAATTTGCAAATAAAATCTAGTTTTGTACGTCAGTGTTTAATTCCAGTAGGTCTTTGTTTAAGAATAGATTCAGTGAGAGAAGTCGACAAAGGAGAAGGAATTTGCTGACCCAGGGAGCCACCGCTAACAGAGATGTCGAGGAAAGTAAGATGTTTGACTCTGTTCTTAAAACAGATGCAGCAATAAAAGATGACCCTATTTGACCTGGGGATAGGGTCATTTACCACACACATATATATGTATATGTATATATATATATATATATATATATATATATATATATATATATATATATATATATATATATATATATATATATATATATATATATATATATATACTGTACTATACATATATATATATATATATATATATATATATATATATATATATATATATATATATATATATATATATATATATATATATATATACTGTACTGTATATGTATACAGTATATATATATATATATATATATATATATATATATATATATATATATATATATATATATATATATATATATATACAGTAATACTTCGATCTTACACAATTCGAGTTGCAAATTCACACACACACAACTTTTCACTGGAACCTAACTAATGGGCATACGAGATTTTTCACAGACACACGAAATTCTCGAGAAACCCTGCAGAAGTGGGTGTTTAATTTTTTAAGTAATTTACAAGTTTTCATGCTTTTATGTGTAAAATCTGTATGAAAAATACATTTCATTCTTTTATGTGTAAAATCTGTATGAAAAATGCATTTCATGCTTCTATGTGTAAAATCTGTATGAAAAATGCATTTGATGTTTTAAAATTAATGTGCAAAATCTCTATGAAAAATGCATTTCATGCTTTCATGTGTAAAATCTCTATGAAAAACGCATTTCATGCTTTCATGTGTACAATCTGTATCGAAAATGTATTATTTTTATTTTTGTACATGCATAAATATGATGCAAAGGTAATTTCAGCACATTCACCTAGTGTACTTTTACAAGATGTGATACCCACTTGCAAAGTTACTGCACTTTTCAAAGATGATACCCCTGCAGAAAATGCTTGTTTAATGTTTGAAGTACATTTATAAGTTTTCATGCTTTTAACTGTAAAATCAATATGGAAAATTTATATTTATATTTCTGTACATAAATATCATACAAGTATTATGTCCATTTGCAAAGTCTTTGTCACAAGGACTTTACATGACCTTGAGATGAGGTTGTTCAGTCGCGCTCATTTGATAAAATGAATTCTTTAATGTAATATCAGAGATGTAACTAAGAGTTGTATAAGTGCCATTCTTTGAAAATTACTCTGTTCACCTCGGAGAAAAGTGCTGGTGCAATCTGTATGTGCATGTAATTACAGCACGTTCAGTTACTGCATTTTTCAAAGATGATACCCCTGTATAAAGTGTGTTTAATTTTTAAGTTTTCGTGTTTTTAGGTGTAAAATCAGAATGGAAAATTTGTATTTATATATTTGCGCATAAATATGATACAAAAGCAGTACAGTTACTTTATTACAGTATCTCTCTCTCTCTCTCATTCATAGTTAGCGCTCAAACATACTTTTACAACTTATTATTTCTCTGTACGTCATTACTTGTACAGTATATAATTTTAAACTGATTGAATTTTACCTGTACTGTACTA
This sequence comes from Macrobrachium rosenbergii, assembly GCF_040412425.1. Lineage (NCBI taxonomy): Eukaryota > Metazoa > Arthropoda > Malacostraca > Decapoda > Palaemonidae > Macrobrachium > Macrobrachium rosenbergii. The sequence continues at coordinate 1,638,498 of NC_089746.1, forward strand.
CCTTCTATGAACATTATGTACATGTTTTCGATATTTTATGGAATTGTACTTTTGTTGACTGACACGACGTTTTGCCTAGTGACGCAAAGAAAACGGCTTTTACTCTGTGACAAAGAAAACGGCATCCCCTGAATTAGGGGTAACATTAGTATATCACGTGACGCACCTACTGTAAATGCGCTTATTATGAAACTGTGCAGTACTCAATTTTTATGTCAACCATTTACTGTATTCCTCTTTTAAGGGTAATAAGCTAAATTTTAAATAAAATTACACTAACTTTAGTTCATTTAAAAGTTAGCTTTTAAATGAGCATGATTAGGTCATATTTAGTACTTAAACTCTGGAAATAAACATTTATTAGCATTTTTCAAGACCATGCCAAACTTACTCGAAAATTCACCTTGCACGAGGGCTCCGAACCTAACCTCATGTAATTTCGAGGCATGACTGTATATATATATATATATATATATATATATATATATATATATATATATATATATATATATATATATATATACTGTATATATATATAGTGTTTACAGTGTCAGACATGTATCAATTGTTTTTTATTCACCTTCAACTCTGTTTTATAACAGAAATAATATTTAATTTTTTTGACATCTCAATAGATTACATTCTTCACTATAACTGTGCATAACATTTGCTTTTGTATAACTTAAAAATGGTACCCTATGGAAATTTAGTAAAAAAAATACACACTTTAATGGTTTGTGATACCTTCATCGAATTATATACATTATATAGTTGCTGCCATAATAAACATTTACTCTTTTTAGATTTTTCCATATATATCATCAGTTGGCAAAGAAAGCACACTGACCAACACTAGTGTTAATAATTTCTTATATATTAGAAGACGTAGCAAAAATGTGATTGTTACTGGTAAGAATGGATGATGTGATGGCTAGACAAGCTGAATATTACCTATTATCCTTGTTCAGCACAGTCATGGATTAGGTAGAATACACTTGGCAGATAGTATTTCTGCCTTTGATTTGTATGCTTGGATATACAGCATATATATTTATGAAGGTTATGCATAACATTGGCTACCTACATTATACAGGCAGTCCCCGGTTTACGACGTTCCGCTACGACGTTCCGAGGTTACGACGCTTTTCAAATATATTCATCAGAAATTATTTCCTGGCTTACGACGCATGTTCCGGGTTACGATCCGACGAAGGCCCTATGCCCCAAAATGGCAGAATAATCATAATTTGAAGGTTCTTTTTGATGTAAAACTCAATAATAATGCAGTTTACATCGTTTTCAATGCACCCAGAGCATTAAAAGTAAGGTTTTCTTATGATTTTTGACGATTTTCGACGATGTTCATATACGACAACATGACGCAAAGAACGGAACCCCGCCGTGAAACCGGGACCGCTATATATATATATATATATATATATATATATATATATATATATATATATATATATATATATATGTATGTATATATATGCATATACT